>NC_059452.1:76610862-76613362 GCF_905237065.1 Salmo salar | reverse complement strand
ATAACAACCTTAATAAGAACCCAACTAACAACCTTAATAACAACCCAACTAATAACCTTAATAACAACCCAACTAACAACCCAACTAACAACCTTAATAACAACCTTAATTACAACCCAACTAACAACCTTAATAACAACCTTAACAACCCAACTAACAACCTTAATAACAACCTTAATAACAACCCAACTAACAACCCAACTAACAACCTTAATAACAACCTTAATAACAACCCAACTAAGAACCTTACTAACAACCTTAATAACAACCTTACTAACAACCTTAATAACAACCCAACTAACAACCTTAATAACAACCCAACTAACAACCCAACTAACAACCTTAATAACAACCTTAATAACAACCCAACTAACAACCTTACTAACAACCTTAATAACAACCTTAATAACAACCTTAATAACAACCCAACTAACAACCTTACTAACAACCTTACTAACAACCTTACTAACAACCTTAATAACAACCCAACTAACAACCTTAATAACAACCCAACTAACAACCCAACTAACAACCTTAATAACAACCTTAACAACCCAACTAACAACCTTAATAACAACCCAACTAACAACCCAACTAACAACCTTAATAACAACCTTAATAACAACCCAACTAAGAACCTTACTAACAACCTTAATAACAACCTTAATAACAACCTTACTAACAACCTTAATAACAACCCAACTAACAACCTTACTAACAACCTTAATAACAACCCAACTAACAACCTTACTAACAACCTTAATAACAACCCAACTAACAACCCAAATAACAACCTTACTAACAACCCAACTAACAACCTTACTAACAACCTTACTAACAACCTTAATAACAACCAAACTAACAACCTTACTAACAACCCAACTAACAACCTTACTAACAACCTTACTAACAACCTTAATATCAACCCAACTAACAACCCAGCTAACAACTTTACTAACAACCTTAATAACAACCCAACTAACAACCTTACTAACAACCTTACTAACAACCTTACTAACAACCTTACTAACAACCCAACTAACAACCCAGCTAACAACTTTACTAACAACCTTAATAACAACCCAACAAACAACCTTGCTAACAACCTTAATAACAACCTTAATAACAACCCAACTAACAACCTTAATAACAACCTTACTAGCAACCTTACTAGCAACCTTAATAACAACCCAACTAACAACCTTACTAACAACCTTACTAACAACCTTAATAACAACCTTACTAACAACCTTAATAACAACCTTAATAACAACCCAACTAACAACCTTAATAACAACCCAACTAACAACCTTAATAACAACCTTAATAACAACCCAACTAACAACCCAACTAACAACCTTACTAACAACCTTACTAACAACCAAACTAACAACCCAACTAACAACCCAACTAACAACCTTAATAACAACCTTAATAACAACCCAACTAAGAACCTTACTAACAACCTTAATAACAACCTTAATAACAACCCAACTAACAACCCAACTAACAACCTTAATAATAACCTTAATAACAACCCAACTAACAACCTTACTAACAACCTTACTAACAACCCAACTAACAACCTTACTAACAACCTTACTAACAACCTTAATAACAACCCAACTAACAACCTTACTAACAACCTTACTAACAACCTTACTAACAACCTTAATAACAACCTTAATAACAACCTTAATAACAACCCAACTAACAACCTTAATAACAACCTTACTAACAACCCAACTAACAACCTTAATAACAACCTTAATAACAACCCAACTAACAACCTTAATAACAACCTTAATAACAACCCAACTAACAACCCAACTAACAACCCTACTAACAACCCAACTAACAACCTTACTAGCAACCCAACTAACAACCCAACTAACAACCTTACTAACAACCTTACTAACAACCAAACTAACAACCCAACTAACAACCTTAATAACAACCCAACAAACAACCTTAATAACAACCCAACTAACAACCTTACTAACAACCTTAATAACAACCCAACTAACATCCTTAAAAACAACCTTAATAACAACCTTAATAACAACCCAACTAACAACCTTAATAACAACCCAACTAATAACCTTACTAACAACCTTAATAACAACCCAACTAACAACCTTAATAACAACCTTAATAACAACCTTAATAACAACCCAACTAACAACCCAACTAACAACCTTAATAACAACCTTAATAACAACCCAACTAACAACCTTAATAACAACCTTAATAACAACCCAACTAACAACCTTACTAACAACCCAACTAACAACCTTACTAACAACCTTAATAACAACCTTAATAACAACCCAACTAACAACCTTACTAACAACCTTACTAACAACCTTACTAACAACCTTAATATCAACCCAACTAACAACCTTACTAACAACCCAACTAACAACCCAGCTAACAACTTTACTAACAACCTTAATAACAACCCAACTAACAACCCAACTAACAACCTTACTAACAACCT
>NC_059452.1:76570862-76605862 GCF_905237065.1 Salmo salar | reverse complement strand
GGAGGCTGCTGGTAGTGTGGCTGGTGATATGGCCGTGGCTGATGATGTGGCTGGTGATGTGCCTGGGGATATGGCCGTGGCTGGTGATGTGGCTGGGGATATGGCCGTGGCTGGTGATGTGGCTGATGATGTGCCTGGGGATAAGGCCGTGGCTGGTGATGTGGCTGGGGATATGGCCGTGGCTGGTGATGTGGCTGGGGATATGGCCGTGGCTGGGGATATGGCCGTGGCTGGGGATATGGCCGTGGCTGGGGATATGGCCGTGGCTGGTGATGTGGCTGGGGATATGGCCGTGGCTGGGGATGTGACCGTGGCTGGTGATACGGCCGTGGCTGGTGATGTGACCGTGGCTGGTGATACGGCCGTGGCTGGTGATGTGGCCGTGGCTGGTGATGTGACCGTGGCTGGTGATGTGGCCGTGGCTGGTGATGTGACCGTGGCTGGTGATACGGCCGTGGCTGGTGATAC
This sequence comes from Salmo salar, assembly GCF_905237065.1. NCBI lineage: Eukaryota > Metazoa > Chordata > Actinopteri > Salmoniformes > Salmonidae > Salmo > Salmo salar. The sequence continues at coordinate 76,605,394 of NC_059452.1, read as the reverse complement.
GGCCGTGGCTGGTGATGCGACCGTGGCTGGTGATACGACCGTGGCTGGTGATACGGCCGTGGCTGGTGATACGACCGTGGCTGGTGATACGGCCGTGGCTGGTGATACGACCGTGGCTGGTGATACGGCCGTGGCTGGTGATACGACCGTGGCTGGTGATACGGCCGTGGCTGGTGATACGGCCGTGGCTGGTGATGTGACCGTGGCTGGTGATACGGCCGTGGCTGGTGATGTGACCGTGGCTGGTCTGTACACTATATAGGGAATAGGGTGCCAGGATTACTGACAGCATTCTGAGCCAAGACTTAGACACACATCCGCTGGAGGAACATTTAACAAGTCTTTTATAACTTCCAAATGTCTCACAGCTAAATGTAGGCCGCTATGAATGTGTATGAGGCGAAGGGTTGGCTTAAGGTTTGGGTAGTTGTGGGGTAAAAAAGCTTAGCACAGGCTGGAGTGGAAACCCATTACAGCTTTTTGAAGCTGTTACTGTACCTATTTGTTCTAGTACATTCTGAAAGATGGCATGGGTGCGTGCCACACACACACACACACACACACACACACACACACACACACACACACACACACACACAGAGACACACACACACAGAGACAGAGACACACACACGGTCCTGTACCTTCCTGTGCCATGCTCGGCCCCATAACTCTCCTGTTACATAAGAGCAGTGTACTGTTACCCAGCAGACTGTCTGACTAGCACCTCAAGATCACTCATCAGGCTAGAGTGGATACACTGGGGGAGAGGTGGGACCAACTACAGTACATAATGATGAGAGAGGGAGGGGAGAGAGAGGGAGCACGAGGGAGACGAAAGGTGAACTGAGTCTCTGACTCTCGATGTCTGTGAGATGTGGTATCAGACTCGTTGGAGGCAGCCATGTTAGTTTTTCAATGAGTGGCAGCTCAGCCAGCAGCCTTGGGAGTCAGAGTCTAGGCCTGCCTCAGTAAAAGCTCCTATACTGAATCACTCAATTACAGGCTGAGCAGAGAAACCTGAAATCCCTGCCTTGTCTCCACCAGCCCGTTGCAGTTTCCTCTTTAAATGCGCTCTTTAACCCAAATTGAATATATTAGTCTTCCCTGGTGGAGACGGAGAAGAAAGCCTCTCTAACTCTCTCTCTCTCTCTCTCTCTCTCTCTCTCTCTCTCTCTCTCTCTCTCTCTCTCTCTCTCTCTCTCTCTCTCTCTCTCTCTCTGTCTCTTTCTGTCTCTCTCTCTCTCTCTCTCTCTCTCTCTCTCTGTCTCTTTCTGTCTCTCTCTCTCTTTCTCTTCCTTTCCCCCTCTCTTTCTTTCTTTCCTCTCTCTCTTTCCTTCTCTCTTTCTCTCTCTTTCTTTCTCTCTCTTTCTGTCTCTCTTTCTCTTCCTTTCCTCCTCTCTTTCTTTCTTTCCCCCTCTCTCTCCCTCTCTCCCTTTCCCTTTCCCCCTCTCGCTCCCTTTCCCTCCTCTCACTCTCTCTGGAGGAACCAGTGGTCTTAATGATGGCTCTTCCAGTAGGAAGATAATAATACTGCAACAGCTATTCTTCATTTTTATTCCCCATTTTATTTAACCAGATATATCAGTTCAGAACCAATTCTCATTTACAATGATGACCTGGCCAAGAGGCATGACATCACAGCAGTGAACAGGACAACACACAATACCGCTACACATTTAATAAAACACAAGACATTCACAGTGGGATAGAGCAAAGAAGAAGGTAACTGACATAAAGAAAAAATGGCGACACAGCAGACTTAATGATCAGCAGGTACATGAATCAGGCAGCAGCTCAGGGAATTGTGTTTTTGAGGGAGCGGGGTGGGACGGATGTAGGTCGTTCCCGTCGGGGGCAGTGGAGATCTGGAATGAATGACGGCTGAAGGAAGTGAGACCTTTGGGAATGACCCGTGTGATATACCTACCAGAACGCCGGTTGGACAGGACAAGACGGACACATTTCAGTTCATTTCCAATGTCTTGTTGATTTGACTCACTGGGCGGGACATTCTGTAGTAAAGGGTGTTTCTTGGCTGTTGTTATGATTGTAGATTTCCTTTGTGGTTCTCTGTAGATAGCTCATTACATAACATACGCATTGTACAGCAAAGTAAACATGCATTTATGTAATAACGTAAAGATCATTTGTGTGTTTGCTCAGGGAATATAAGTCCTTATTATTCATGGCCTATTTCAGTATTAACGCGTGTTCTTTCTTTACCCACGCACACGCGTGACTAGGTAATAGCACAAATGTTTGCGGGGGAGAACACATGTTATTCTTTGCATGAATGCAATTTTCTATTTATTTCCGATTTCCGGCTTGATTGTGAAGGTGTGTGTGGGTAGTAGCTGGTAGAAGGTAACCTTGCAGCAGAGGATAGGAGAGGATACTGATGAGCAGCGCCCCTCCTCTCCCCCCACTACGGCCTAGCCTGGGAGTTTCCTGTGCTCTGGGTTCTGTTGCCAGGGAGACCAGGCCCTCGGCAGGCAGAATCCCCGTAATGCATACCTGGGAGTGCTCTCACTTACCCACCCTGACCCCGTTCATACACTTCACAATGGCAATGAGGTCAGAAACAGCAGGCGTTTGGCTGGTCGCCATTTGCAGGCCCAAGTCGGGAGCGGATTTCTCTGTAGAGGGAAGCAGGGTAGGGTAGCAGGGTAGGGAAGCAAACTGCCACCTTGTCTGCATCCCAGGAGAGTGTGAACAGTCCAACTCATAACCTTCAAGAGCCAGCCAGAGGAAAGAGATGATTGAATTGCCTGTCTGTGTAGACGCTCTCTTTTTTTCATCCTGCTCATTATTCACCGTCTTCATTTTTCTTGGGTGTCTGTGTTAGTGCCTCTGTGTTGTATCAGTGTGTGTGTCTGGGACGAGGTAGCTGAGATGAAGCAGGCGGTGTGCGTCTGGGACGAGGTAGATGAGATGAAGCAGGCGGTGTGCATCTGGGACGAGGTAGATGAGATGAAGCAGGCGGTGTGCGTCTGGGACGAGGTAGATGAGATGAAGCAGGCGGTGTGCGTCTGGGACGAGGTAGATGAGATGAAGCAGGCGGTGTGCGTCTGGGACGAGGTAGATGAGATGAAGCAGGCGGCGTGTGTGTCTGGTGAGCTCTGATGACAGCACGCGTTTGATCAGGGAGGCTGGCCCCATTAGGGCTGTTTGAACGCTGGATTCAGGTAATTGATGCTGGGCTGCTCCAGGCTGGCAGGCTGGTACACTGGCATGGGGCCAGGATAGGAGGGGAGGAGAGGAGGAGAGGCACAGCTCAAACATCCAGGCTCCTTATCCTCTGGAAAGACTGGGACACAGATATCTATGGCGGTGTGGGTAGTGGTGTTAGATTAGCCAGCCTTACTTTACAAACATTACACCTGTGTTATTAGGTCTACGAGACCTCTGGATCGGACGCCACCCTCCTCTCTGGCTTCCCCACACACAGCTACTGTGACAACCAATCCAAAACAGGAGGAACAAAACCCACTTGTTGTTGTCTGTGCTCACCAAGGCAACAGACCCCAGGTGCCAGCAGCTAACACATCTGGACGCTCCATTTGAAAAGGCGTAAGCGTATGGCCAACTGCGTAGAACAGAGAAAGGGTGTGATTGCTCTGAGCAGCTGATCCTGGGGCCTGTGTTTGCCAGGAGATTAAGGCAGATTTGGCCCTGTGCTTCGGCCTCGTCTCCTGTTTGCGGATGATAAGACCAAGCGGCCCTGCTGAGGATGGAGCTGGAGGCTGGGCTTTAGGTTAACTGCCCGTGGCGTGGCCTGGCTGATTGGCGGGCCTGGCTGATTGGCTGTTGGCAGGGGCCTGGCTCTGTCTCCTAGAGCCGCAGAGTGGCTCAGGTCTGCCTGCTTTAAAGGATCCCAGGCCCTGTAATGGGGGTAATGCGGCGTGCTCTGGGAGACGAGGGGACCGCGCCGCTCGCCCTCCCAGCCGCTCCACCGCCCACAGACCAGGCCGCTGCTGCTGCTGAGGGCTAGTTTCAGGTGGCAGGGATGTTGAGATGACGGCTCGTAGCCTCTCTCCCCCTCCCTTACCTCCTCCACTTCATCTCTCTAGGACCCTCTCTCCCCCTCCCTTACCTCCTCCACTTCATCTCTCTAGGACCCTCTCTCCACCTCCCTTACCTCCTCCACTTCATCTCTCTAGGACCCTCTCTCCCCCTCCCTTACCTCCTCCACTTCATCTCTCTAGGACCCTCTCTCCTCCTCCCTTACCTCCTCCACTTCATCTCTCTAGGACCCTCTCTCCACCTCCCTTACCTCCTCCACTTCATCTCTCTAGGACCCTCTCTCCTCCTCCCTTACCTCCTCCACTTCATCTCTCTAGGACCCTCTCTCCCCCTCCCTTACCTCTTCCACTTCATCTCTCTAGGACCCTCTCTCCTCCTCCCTTACCTCCTCCACTTCATCTCTCTAGGACCCTCTCTACCCCTCCCTTACCCCCTCCACTTCATCTCTCTAGGACCCTCTCTCCCCCTCCCTTACCTCCTCCACTTCATCTCTCTAGGACCCTCTCTCCTCCTCCATTACCCCCTCCACTTCATCTCTCTAGGACCCTCTCTCCCCCTCCCTTACCTCCTCCACTTCATCTCTCTAGGACCCTCTCTCCTCCTCCCTTACCCCCTCCACTTCATCTCTCTAGGACCCTCTCTCCTCCTCCCTTACCCCCTCCACTTCATTTCTAGGACCCTCTCTCCTCCTCCCTTACCCCCTCCACTTCATTTCTAGGACCCTGCCCTGGTCTGGATCAAGTGTTTCATGTCAGTTTGAGGCCTATCACTTACCTCAGCCAGCAGATAAGCCACACAGCAACACACATACAGAGACACACACACACACACACTACTGAACTCTATCCAACTGCCTTCGCTCTGGACTACTATATTCCTGGCACCAGCTGCACCACATTACCTAATTGGCCTAATTGATAGGCAGGGTAATGCGTTATTGGATTTTAGCCCCCCCCACCTTGGGGCGTCTCATCATGGCAGCTAGCTTCCCCCATGACATGAATACATGGTGACACTGAGCCTGGTGACCCCTGTGACCTGTCCATGAATACATATACCCCTGGCCTGAGGGCCTGAGGGCCTGGTTCCAGCCCCCTACACTGGACGTGTCCTGCCGTAGTTACCACCTGGAATTGGTGTGAAGATATGTTTTGATTGGTCCTCATCATGTTTCTTCTCATGTTCCAAACACAGCTACAGTAGCCTTTAGATATGCAGTTTAAAGCCCCCTATGAAACTCCCTCTCTTCCTCCTCTCTCTCTCTCATCCCTCCCTCTCATCCCTCCTCTCTCATCCCTCCCTCTCATCCCTCCTCTCTCATCCCTCCCTCTCATCCCTCCCTCTCATCCCTCCTCTCTCATCCCTCCTCTCTCATCCCTCCCTCTCATCCCTCCTCTCTCATCCCTCCCTCTCATCCCTCCTCTCTCTCCCTCTCATCCCTCCTCTCTTCCTCCTCTCTCATCCCTCCCTCTCATCCCTCCTCTCTCATCCCTCCCTCTCATCCCTCCTCTCTCATCCCTCCTCTCTTCCTCCTCTCTCATCCCTCCCTCTCATCCCTCCTCTCTCATCCCTCCCTCTCATCCCTCCTCTCTCATCCCTCCCTCTCATCCCTCCTCTCTCTCCCTCTCATCCCTCCTCTCTTCCTCCTCTCTCATCCCTCCCTCTCATCCCTCCTCTCTCATCTCCCTCTCATCCCTCCTCTCTCTCCCTCTCATCCCTCCTCTCTTCCTCCTCTCTCTCCCAGTGCAGACAGGTAGGGGGCATGAAGCGTCCTGCAGATTCCCAGGCAGATTAAAATGCCATGTCGCACATAGATAAATGAATGAGCCTTCCCTCCATACACACACACACACACACACACACACACACACACACACACACACACACACACACACACACACACACACACACACACACACACACACACACACACTGCTGTTGCCACGGTGCTTATGATACATTAGAAAGAGGGGTGGAGGGCTTAAGTGCGCCCAAAGATTTACGGCCGTGGCGAGATCACAGGCTCCTGCAAAGCCCCATTGGAATGAAAAAAGAGCGAGCGAGAGACACAAGGGGGGAGAGAGAGCGCTATCTGATTCTACGGGCACACCTATTGTGTTCCTCTGAAAAGGGCTGGCTGCGAGGGAAAGCGCAAATAGGTGCTGCAGATAAGGAATGCATTATTACTGTCATTATCTTCATCAGTGGAAGAGAGAGAGCAGCAAGCCATTTAAATCTCCTTCCTCATATTAAAACCACTTTTCACCATTATTCACATTCACTCGCTTCACATTCTATGTCTCGCCGGTAGAACTACTATCTATTGCGCAGCTTTCATGTTCCCAAAATGTAGCCGGTCATTTTAAATGCCTTATTATTAGTCTCTGTCTCCGTGTGATTCTGCAGCCATTTCAACGCCTGTGTGGGATATAAAGCTTTGCTGGATAATGAGCCTCTCCGAGCGTTCCAAAGGGCACCCAATTCCCGACATAGTGCACTACTTTTGACTAGAGCCCCATGGACCCTGGTGTAAAGTATAGTGCACTATAAAGGGGAATCGGGTGCCCTTTGGAATGCCGGCTCTGTCTTAATGACTTAGCGGTTCAGAGAGAGTATGCAGAGAGCGTTTAGGGTATCAAAGACCAGGCGTGAGATGATGATAGAGAGAGATGATTAAGACACACAGGGCTGATGGAGAGGGAGGGAGGGAGGGAGAGAGAGAGAGAGAGAGAGAGAGAGAGATAGAGGGGGAGAGAGGCCACCCTCTGACGTGTCCTGAGGTGAGATGTAAAACCCGAAGACAGCGCTGACATGACACACGTAATGACAGCCAGATGTCATGTAGGCCATGCTACCTCTGGAGCTGTCTCTCTGCCTGCTGTCTCTCTGCCTGCTGTCTCTCTGCCTGCTGTCTCTCTGCCTGCCTGCCTACAGTGCATTCGGAAAGTATTCAGAGCTCTTTGTTACGTTACAGCCTTATTCAAAAATGTATTCAATTGTTTTTTCCCCTCATCACAATACCCCATAATGACAAAGCAAAAACAGTTTTTTAGAAAATGTTGCTAATTTATGAAAAATTATATACAAAAAGATCACATTTACATAAGTATTCAGACCCTTTACTCAGTACTTTGTTGAAGGACCTTTGGCAGCGACTACAGCCTCAGGTCTTCTTGGGTATGACGCTACAAGCTTGGCACACCTGTATTTTGGGAGTTTGTCCCACTCATCTCTGTAGATCCTCTCAAGCTCTGTCAGGTTGGATGGGGAGCGTCGCTGCACAGCTATTTTCAGGTCTCCAGAGATGTTCAATCGGGTTCAAGTCCAGGCTCTGGCTGGGCCACTCAAGGACATTCAAAGACTTGTCCCGAAGCCACTCCTGCATTGTCTTGGCTGTGTGCTTAGTGTCGTTGTCCTGTTGGAAGGTGAACCTTGGCTCCAGTCTGAGGTCCTGAGCGCTCTGGAGCAGGTTTTCATCAAGGATCTCTCTGTACTTTGCTCCATTCATCTTTGCCTCGATCCTGACTAGTCTCCACGTCCCTGCCTCTGAAAAACATCCCCACAGCATGATACTGCCACCACCATGCTTCACCGTAGGGATGGTTTTGGCCATGTGATGAGCGGTGCCTGGTTTCTTCCAGACGTGATGCTTGGCATTCAGACCAAACAGTTCAATCTTGGATTCATCAGATCAGAGAATTTTGTTTCTCATGGTCTGAGAGCCTTTAGGTGCCTTTTGGCAAACTCCAAGCGGGCTGTCATGTGCCTTTTCCTGAGGAGTGGCTTCCGTCTGGCCGCTCTAGCATAAAGGTCTGATTGGTGGAGTACTGCAGAGGTGGTTGTCCTTCTGGAAGGTTCTCCCATCTCCACAGAGGAACTTTAGAGCTCTGGTTCTTAGTCCATTGGGTTCTTGGTCACCTCCCTGACCAAGGCCCTTCTCCTCTGATTGCTCAGTTTGGCCGGACGGCCAGCTCTAGGAAGAGTCTTGGTGGTTCCAAATTCCTTCCATTTAAGAATGATGGAGGCCACTGTGTTCTTGGGGACCTTCAATGCTGCAGAAATGTTTTGGTACCCTTCCCCAGATCTGTGCCTCGACACAATCCTGTCTCAGAGCTCTACGGACAATTCCTTCGACCTCATGGCTTGGTTTTTGCTCTGGCATGCACTGCCAACTGTGGGACCTTATATAGACAGGTGTGTGCCTTTCCAAATAATGTCTAATCAATTGAATTTACCACAGGTGGACTCCAATCAAGTTGTAGAAACATCTCAAGGATGATCAATGGAAACAGGATGCAGCTGAGCTCAATTTCGAGTCTCATAGCAAAGGGTCTGAATACTTATGTAAATAAGGTATTTCTGTTTTTGCTTTGTCATTATGGGGTATTGCGTGTAGATTGCTGAGTTTTTTTCATTTTATTTAATCCATTTTAGAAAAAGGCTGTATGTGGAAAAAGTCAAGGGGTCTGGCTACTTTCCGAAGGCACTGTATCTGTCCGTCCGTCCGCCCAAACCAGGAAGCTAGAAATGACAGTTAACTCTTGGTTCAGATCCTCCATCTTACAGTAGTAGTAGTACCACTGACCGTAGATGACTGAACAGGAGCCCAGTGGATGTTGAGGGTGTGAGAGAAACCCTGCTCTGTCTTCCTCCCATGTGTCTGTCTTGAGATGCAGAATGGATGGGGGAATTTCATCGGCACTCACCTCGTTTTCTGGGATTAAATCACCGCCCACTATTTTTGAAAGGCTCAATCATTGAAAACATTCCCATCTGTCCCTGTGACAGCTAACGCACGCACGCACACACACACTCGCACGCACGCACCCAAATAACGCACACACACACACAGACAGACATAAACACATACACACACACAGCCTGAGTCTGTCACTGCTGCTGGGAGGGGGACCATGGGAAGGTCAGTGTTTCTACAGGCAGATACAGTAGTAACAGAAGAGACATCATGGCAGCTTATTCCTAGTCCTTTGAAGATCTCTTTACACTTCCTAGGAGCGTGGTAGTTGATGTGAAGGATTCTGTTGGCCAGGGTAGGGTGGCGTGGTAGTTGATGTGAAGGATTCTGTTGGCCAGGGTAGGGTAGCGTGGTAGTTGATGTGAAGGATTCTGTTGGCCAGGGTAGGAGAGCGTGGTAGTTGATGTGAAGGATTCTGTCGGCCAGGGTAGGGCAGCGTGGTAGTTGATGTGAAGGATTCTGTCGGCCAGGGTAGGATAGTGTGGTAGTTGATGTGAAGGATTCTGTCGGCCAGGGTAGGGATGCGTGGTAGTTGATGTGAAGGATTCTGTCGGCCAGGGTAGGATAGTGTGGCATACCTCTCATTGTTTCTTATGTGTCTGTCTCTTTCAGAGTAACAGCTGGTAGCTGTACACACGCTCAAATGGAACGCTATCGGCTGCTAATGTGGAAATAATTGCTACACTCTGGGACAAACACACTGTACTACACATCATGTCCTCATTTCTCTCCGTCTATGTGTGTGTGTGTGTGTGTGTGTAGCTGGTGTGATTGTAGGGCTGACTCCCCCCTGCGTCTGTGTTTTCAGACTCATCCCCTCCTCACTGAAACAAAAGGGGTGATTTCCCCCCCAGGAGGGCGCTGGGTGTTGTGGGGTAGACACTGTCCGCCTTGGCTCCGCTCCCAGGCAATTTAACCGGCGCTGCCATTGGTGTGTTTCCACCGAGATGATCACGCTATGCACCGCTCCCTCCGATTGGCTTATTATCATTCATACTTCAGTCTGTTGAATAATCTTGGAAATGGAATGAGGGATTCTACAGACGGCTGGACATTAGGCACATTGTTTGGTGGGATTTGTAAACTAGTATGGTTCTGAGGACATACTGTTGATGAGATAGACCTAGTTCCAGTTGTGTAAACTACTTATGTCAAAATATTTTAAAGTATCTGGGGTATCTGTACTTTAATATTTATATTTTTGATAACATTTACTCCACTACATTTCTAAAGAAAATACTGTAATTTTTACTCCATACATTTTCCCTGCCACCCAAAAGTACTTGTTACATTTTGAATGCTTAGCAGGACAGGAAATTGATCTAATTCACTCACTTAACAAGAGAACATCCCTGGTCAACCCTCATGCCTCTGAAATGGTGGGCTCACTAAACACAAATGCTTCGTTTGTAAATTATGTCTGAGTGTTGGAGTGTGCCCCTGCCTATCCATAAATTTAAAAAACAAGAAAATTGTGCCGTCACTTTTACTTGAGTCATTTTCTATTAAGGTATCTTTACTTTTATTCAAGTATGACAATTGTGTACTGTTTCCACCACTGCCTAGATCAGGGAGGTACTTTATCTGTGATGTGTCGCCTCTCCTTCTCAGTCTCCTGCCTGTCTGTCTCCTTGTCTGCGTCCCAAATGGCACCCGGTTCCCTTTATAGTGCACTACTTATGACCAGAGCTCTATGGGCCTCGTGGTGCACTATAAAGGGAATGGGGTGCCATTTGAGATTCCCACCCGGGTTTGGTCAATAAAGAAGTGCCCCACCCAGGGTTTTTCATTCCTGATGGATATTGAGGGGCTGGTAGAGTCACCCAAGCATTTTACGGCCCATCCTTCCTTAATGACAAGACGGTGACAGCGCTTATCAAATTAGCTACTGTCAAGCGTGGTAAAACGGGATTACCACGGCAACGCTGTGATCAACTTCATTTGATCCCGCTCTGCGCCCACAGCTATGCTTTAGCTGAGATTTCCATTTTGGCTGATTTTCCGCCCTTTCTCTCCTTCAGGCGTCTCAGTCTCCTGCCCCCTCCCTAGAGGTCCGCCCCCCCCACACTCTTATTTGAGGAGCATTACTAAAACCTGCCACATTGGAGGAGATGCGGGGTTGGCAGGGGTTTGTCCAATTTATCTCCCCGATCCAGACCTGCTCCCTCACAGACTTAGTAAAGCTGAGTCCCCCCTAATCCTCTGGGCCCCTCTGTACAGGAAACCTGGTGGACGGAGGAACTTGCTCTGTACAGGAAACCTGGTGGACGGAGGAACTTGCTCTGTACAGGAAACCTGGTGGACGGAGGAACTTGCTCTGTACAGGAAAGCTGGTGGACGGAGGAACTTGCTCTGTACAGGAAACCTGGTGGACGGAGGAACTTGCTCTGTACAAGAAACCTGTTGGACGGAGGAACTTGCTCTGTACAGGAAACCTGGTGGACGGAGGAACTTGCTCTGTACAAGAAACCTGGTGGACGGAGGAACTTGCTCTGTACAGGAAACAATCATAGACACTATAGATGGAAATAACCAAATAGATGGATGAAGAGAAGAGCCTTGAGCACTGTAGCGTTACATTAGGCCCGGGTGAGGTGAGGTGTACTGTGCTGGGTGAGGTGAGGTGTACTGTGCTGGGTGAGGTGAGGTGTACTGTGCTGGGTGAGGTGAGGTGTACTGTGCTGGGTGATGTGAGGTGTACTGTGCTGGGTGAGATGAGGTGTACTGTGCTGGGTGAGATGAGGTGTACTGTGCTGGGTGAGGTGAGGTGTACTGTGCTGGGTGAGGTGAGGTGTACTGTGCTGGGTGAGGTGAGGTGGGGTGTACTGTGCTGGGTGAGATGAGGTGTACTGTGCTGGGTGGGGTGTACTGTGCTGGGTGAGGTGGGTGTACTGTGCTGGGTGGGGTGTACTGTGCTGGGTGATGTGAGGTGTACTGTGCTGGGTGAGGTGAGGTGTACTGTGCTGGGTGAGATGAGGTGTACTGTGCTGGGTGAGGTGAGGTGTACTGTGCTGGTGAGGTGGGGTGTACTGTGCTGGGTGAGGTGAGGTGTACTGTGCTGGGTGAGGTGAGGTGTACTGTGCTGGGTGAGGTGAGGTGTACTGTGCTGGGTGAGGTGAGGTGGGGTGTACTGTGCTGGGTGAGATGAGGTGTACTGTGCTGGGTGGGGTGTACTGTGCTGGGTGAGGTGAGGTGTACTGTGCTGGGTGAGGTGAGGTGTACTGTGCTGGGTGGGGTGTACTGTGCTGGGTGGGGTGTACTGTGCTGGGTGAAGTGAGGTGTACTGTGCTGGGTGAGGTGAGGTGTACTGTGCTGGGTGAGATGAGGTGTACTGTGCTGGGTGAGGTGAGGTGTACTGTGCTGGGTGAGGTGGGGTGTACTGTGCTGGGTGAGGTGAGGTGTACTGTGCTGGGTGAGGTGAGGTGTACTGTGCTGGGTGAGGTGAGGTGGGGTGTACTGTGCTGGGTGAGATGAGGTGTACTGTGCTGGGTGGGGTGTACTGTGCTGGGTGAGGTGAGGTGTACTGTGCTGGGTGAGGTGTACTGTGCTGGGTGATGTGTACTGTGCTGGGTGATGTGAGGTGAGGTGTACTGTGCTGGGTGAGATGAGGTGTACTGTGCTGGGTGAGGTGAGGTGAGATGTACTGTGCTGGATGAGGTGGGGTGTACTGTGCTGGGTGAGCTGAGGTGTACTGTGCTGGGTGAGGTGAGGTGTACTGTGCTGGGTGATGTGAGAGGTACTGTGCTGGGTGATGTGATGTGTACTGTGCTGGGTGAGGTGAGGTGTACTGTGCTGGGTGATGTGAGGTGTACTATGCTGGGTGATGTGATGTGTACTGTGCTGGGTGAGGTGAGGTGTACTGTGCTGGGTGAGATGAGGTGTACTGTGCTGGGTGAGGTGAGGTGTACTGTGCTGGGTGATGTGATGTGTACTGTGCTGGGTGAGATGAGGTGTGCTGGGTGGGTGAGGTGAGGTGTACTGTGCTGGGTGAGGTGGGGTGGAGTGTACTGTGCTGGGTGAGCTGAGGTGTACTGTGCTGGGTGAGGTGGGGTGGGGTGGAGTGTACTGTGCTGGGTGAGCTGCGGCGTGCTGGGTGGGTGAGGTGAGGTGTACTGTGCTGGGTGAGATGAGGTGTACTGTGCTGGGTGAGGTGTACTGTGCTGGGTGAGATGATGTGTACTGTGCTGGGTGAGGTGAGGTGTACTGTGCTGGGTGAGGTGGGGTGTACTGTGCTGGGTGAGGTGAGGTGTACTGTGCTGGGTGAGGTGTACTGTGCTGGGTGAGGTGAGGTGTACTGTGTGAGGTGAGGTGTACTGTGCTGGGTGAGGTGGGGTGTACTGTGCTAGGTGAGTTGTACTGTGCTGGGTGAGGTGAGGTGTACTGTGCTGGGTGAGGTGAGGTGTACTGTGCTGGGTGAGGTGAGGTGTACTGTGCTGGGTGAGGTGGGGTGTACTGTGCTAGGTGAGGTGTCCTGTGCTGGGTGAGGTGAGGTGTACTGTGCTGGGTGAGGTGTACTGTGCTGGGTGAGTTGTACTGTGCTGGGTGGGGTGTACTGTGCTGGGTGAGGTGTACTGTGCTGGGTGAGGTGAGGTGTACTGTGCTGGGTGGAGTGTACTGTGCTGGGTGAGCTGCGGTGTGCTGGATGGGTGAGGTGAGGTGTACTGTGCTGGGTGAGGTGAGGTGTACTGTGCTGGGTGAGATGATGTGTACTGTGCTGGGTGAGGTGAGGTGTACTGTGCTGGGTGAGGTGGGGTGTACTGTGCTGGGTGACGTGAGGTGTACTGTGCTCGGTGAGGTGTACTGTGCTGGGTGAGGTGAGGTGTACTGTGTGAGGTGAGGTGTACTGTGCTGGGTGAGGTGGGGTGTACTGTGCTGGGTGAGGTGAGGTGTACTGTGCTGGGTGAGGTGAGGTGTACTGTGCTGGGTGAGGTGAGGTGTACTGTGCTGGGTGAGGTGAGGTGTACTGGGCTGGGTGAGGTGGGGTGTACTGTGCTAGGTGAGGTGTACTGTGCTGGGTGAGGTGAGGTGTACTGTGCTGGGTGAGGTGTACTGTGCTGGGTGAGGTGAGGTGTACTGTGCTGGGTGAGGTGAGGTGTACTGTGCTGGGTGATGTGGGGTGTACTGTGCTGGGTGACGTGAGGTGTACTGTGCTGGGTGAGGTGAGGTGTACTGTGCTGGGTGATGTGAGGGGTACTGTGCTGGGTGAGGTGAGGTGAGGTGTGCTGTGCTGGGTGAGATGAGGTGTACTGTGCTGGGTGAGGTGAGGTGTACTGTGCTGGGTGAGGTGGTGTGTACTGTGCATGGTGAGGTGAGGTGTACTGTGCTGGGTGAGGTGAGGTGTACTGTGCTGGGTGATGTGAGGTGTACTGTGCTGGGTGATGTGATGTGTTCTGTGCTGGGTGATGTGAGGTGTACTGTGCTGGGTCAGGTGAGGTGTACTGTGCTGGGTGATGTGAGGTGTACTGTGCTGGGTGATGTGAGGTGTACTGTGCTGGGTGAGATGAGGTGTACTGTGCTGGGTGATGTGGGGTGGGGTGTACTGTGCTGGGTGAGGTGTGGTGTGGTGTACTGTGCTAGGTGAGGTGCGGTGTACTGTGCTGGGTGAGGTGAGGTGTACTGTGCTGGGTGAGGTGAGGTGAGGTGTACTGTGCTGGGTGAGGTGAGGTGTACTGTCCTGGGTGAGATGGGGTGTGCTGTGCTGGGTGATGTGTACTGTGCTGGGTGGGGTGAGGTGTACTGTGCTGGGTGAGGTGAGGTGTACTGTGCTGGGTGAGGTGAGGTGTACTGTGCTGGGTGAGGTGAGTTGTACTGTGCTGGGTGATGTGAGGTGTACTGTGCTGGGTGATGTGATGTGTACTGTGCTGTGTGAGATGAGGTGTACTGTGCTGGGTGAGGTGTACTGTGCTGGGTGAGGTGGGGTGGGATGTACTGTGCTGGGTGAGATGAGGTGTACTGTGCTGGGTGAGGTGAGGTGTACTGTGCTGGGTGAGGTGAGGTGTACTGTGCTGGGTGATGTGAGGTGTACCGTGCTGGGTGAGATGAGGTGTACTGTGCTGGGTGATGTAATGTGTTCTGTGCTGGGTGATGTGAGGTGTACTGTGCTGGGTGATGTGATGTGTTCTGTGCTGGGTGATGTGAGGTGTACTGTGCGAGGTGATGTGTTCTGTGCTGGGTGAGATGAGGTGTACTGTGCTGGGTGTTGTGGGGTGGGGTGTACTGTGCTGGGTGAGGTGTGGTGTACTGTGCTATGTGAGGTGCGGTGTGCTGGGTGGGGTGTACTGTGCTGGGTGAGGTGGGGTGTACTGTGCTGGGTGGGGTGTACTGTGCTGGGTGATGTGAGGTGTACTGTGCTGGGTGAGGTGAGGTGTACTGTGCTGGGTGAGATGAGGTGTACTGTGCTGGGTGAGGTGAGGTGTACTGTGCTGGTGAGGTGGGGTGTACTGTGCTGGGTGAGGTGAGGTGTACTGTGCTGGGTGAGGTGAGGTGTACTGTGCTGGGTGAGGTGAGGTGTACTGTGCTGGGTGAGGTGAGGTGGGGTGTACTGTGCTGGGTGAGATGAGGTGTACTGTGCTGGGTGGGGTGTACTGTGCTGGGTGAGGTGAGGTGTACTGTGCTGGGTGAGGTGAGGTGTACTGTGCTGGGTGGGGTGTACTGTGCTGGGTGGGGTGTACTGTGCTGGGTGAAGTGAGGTGTACTGTGCTGGGTGAGGTGAGGTGTACTGTGCTGGGTGAGATGAGGTGTACTGTGCTGGGTGAGGTGAGGTGTACTGTGCTGGGTGAGGTGGGGTGTACTGTGCTGGGTGAGGTGAGGTGTACTGTGCTGGGTGAGGTGAGGTGTACTGTGCTGGGTGAGGTGAGGTGGGGTGTACTGTGGTGGGTGAGCTGAGGTGTACTGTGCTGGGTGGGGTGTACTGTGCTGGGTGAGGTGAGGTGTACTGTGCTGGGTGAGGTGTACTGTGCTGGGTGAGATGAGGTGTACTGTGCTGGGTGAGGTGTACTGTGCTGGGTGAGATGATGTGTACTGTGCTGGGTGAGGTGAGGTGTACTGTGCTGGGTGAGGTGGGGTGTACTGTGCTGGGTGAGGTGAGGTGTACTGTGCTGGGTGAGGTGTACTGTGCTGGGTGAGGTGAGGTGTACTGTGTGAGGTGAGGTGTACTGTGCTGGGTGAGGTGGGGTGTACTGTGCTAGGTGAGTTGTACTGTGCTGGGTGAGGTGAGGTGTACTGTGCTGGGTGAGGTGAGGTGTACTGTGCTGGGTGAGGTGAGGTGTACTGTGCTGGGTGAGGTGGGGTGTACTGTGCTAGGTGAGGTGTCCTGTGCTGGGTGAGGTGAGGTGTACTGTGCTGGGTGAGGTGTACTGTGCTGGGTGAGTTGTACTGTGCTGGGTGGGGTGTACTGTGCTGGGTGAGGTGTACTGTGCTGGGTGAGGTGAGGTGTACTGTGCTGGGTGGAGTGTACTGTGCTGGGTGAGCTGCGGTGTGCTGGATGGGTGAGGTGAGGTGTACTGTGCTGGGTGAGGTGAGGTGTACTGTGCTGGGTGAGATGATGTGTACTGTGCTGGGTGAGGTGAGGTGTACTGTGCTGGGTGAGGTGGGGTGTACTGTGCTGGGTGACGTGAGGTGTACTGTGCTCGGTGAGGTGTACTGTGCTGGGTGAGGTGAGGTGTACTGTGTGAGGTGAGGTGTACTGTGCTGGGTGAGGTGGGGTGTACTGTGCTGGGTGAGGTGAGGTGTACTGTGCTGGGTGAGGTGAGGTGTACTGTGCTGGGTGAGGTGAGGTGTACTGTGCTGGGTGAGGTGAGGTGTACTGTGCTGGGTGAGGTGGGGTGTACTGTGCTAGGTGAGGTGTACTGTGCTGGGTGAGGTGAGGTGTACTGTGCTGGGTGAGGTGTACTGTGCTGGGTGAGGTGAGGTGTACTGTGCTGGGTGAGGTGAGGTGTACTGTGCTGGGTGATGTGGGTTGTACTGTGCTGGGTGACGTGAGGTGTACTGTGCTGGGTGAGGTGAGGTGTACTGTGCTGGGTGATGTGAGGGGTACTGTGCTGGGTGAGGTGAGGTGAGGTGTGCTGTGCTGGGTGAGATGAGGTGTACTGTGCTGGGTGAGGTGAGGTGTACTGTGCTGGGTGAGGTGGTGTGTACTGTGCATGGTGAGGTGAGGTGTACTGTGCTGGGTGATGTGAGGTGTACTGTGCTGGGTGATGTGATGTGTTCTGTGCTGGGTGATGTGAGGTGTACTGTGCTGGGTCAGGTGAGGTGTACTGTGCTGGGTGATGTGAGGTGTACTGTGCTGGGTGATGTGAGGTGTACTGTGCTGGGTGAGGTGAGGTGTACTGTGCTGGGTGATGTGGGGTGGGGTGTACTGTGCTGGGTGAGGTGTGGTGTACTGTGCTATGTGAGGTGCGGTGTGCTGGGTGGGGTGTACTGTGCTGGGTGAGGTGGGGTGTACTGTGCTGGGTGGGGTGTACTGTGCTGGGTGATGTGAGGTGTACTGTGCTGGGTGAGGTGAGGTGTACTGTGCTGGGTGAGATGAGGTGTACTGTGCTGGGTGAGGTGAGGTGTACTGTGCTGGTGAGGTGGGGTGTACTGTGCTGGGTGAGGTGAGGTGTACTGTGCTGGGTGAGGTGAGGTGTACTGTGCTGGGTGAGGTGAGGTGTACTGTGCTGGGTGAGGTGAGGTGGGGTGTACTGTGCTGGGTGAGATGAGGTGTACTGTGCTGGGTGGGGTGTACTGTGCTGGGTGAGGTGAGGTGTACTGTGCTGGGTGAGGTGAGGTGTACTGTGCTGGGTGGGGTGTACTGTGCTGGGTGGGGTGTACTGTGCTGGGTGAAGTGAGGTGTACTGTGCTGGGTGAGGTGAGGTGTACTGTGCTGGGTGAGATGAGGTGTACTGTGCTGGGTGAGGTGAGGTGTACTGTGCTGGGTGAGGTGGGGTGTACTGTGCTGGGTGAGGTGAGGTGTACTGTGCTGGGTGAGGTGAGGTGTACTGTGCTGGGTGAGGTGAGGTGGGGTGTACTGTGCTGGGTGAGATGAGGTGTACTGTGCTGGGTGGGGTGTACTGTGCTGGGTGAGGTGAGGTGTACTGTGCTGGGTGAGGTGTACTGTGCTGGGTGATGTGTACTGTGCTGGGTGATGTGAGGTGAGGTGTACTGTGCTGGGTGAGATGAGGTGTACTGTGCTGGGTGAGGTGAGGTGAGATGTACTGTGCTGGATGAGGTGGGGTGTACTGTGCTGGGTGAGCTGAGGTGTACTGTGCTGGGTGAGGTGAGGTGTACTGTGCTGGGTGATGTGAGAGGTACTGTGCTGGGTGATGTGATGTGTACTGTGCTGGGTGAGGTGAGGTGTACTGTGCTGGGTGATGTGAGGTGTACTGTGCTGGGTGATGTGATGTGTACTGTGCTGGGTGAGGTGAGGTGTACTGTGCTGGGTGAGATGAGGTGTACTGTGCTGGGTGATGTGAGGTGTACTGTGCTGGGTGATGTGATGTGTACTGTGCTGGGTGAGATGAGGTGTGCTGGGTGGGTGAGGTGAGGTGTACTGTGCTGGGTGAGGTGGGGTGGAGTGTACTGTGCTGGGTGAGCTGAGGTGTACTGTGCTGGGTGAGGTGGGGTGGGGTGGAGTGTACTGTGCTGGGTGAGCTGCGGCGTGCTGGGTGGGTGAGGTGAGGTGTACTGTGCTGGGTGAGATGAGGTGTACTGTGCTGGGTGAGGTGTACTGTGCTGGGTGAGATGATGTGTACTGTGCTGGGTGAGGTGAGGTGTACTGTGCTGGGTGAGGTGGGGTGTACTGTGCTGGGTGAGGTGAGGTGTACTGTGCTGGGTGAGGTGTACTGTGCTGGGTGAGGTGAGGTGTACTGTGTGAGGTGAGGTGTACTGTGCTGGGTGAGGTGGGGTGTACTGTGCTAGGTGAGTTGTACTGTGCTGGGTGAGGTGAGGTGTACTGTGCTGGGTGAGGTGAGGTGTACTGTGCTGGGTGAGGTGAGGTGTACTGTGCTGGGTGAGGTGGGGTGTACTGTGCTAGGTGAGGTGTCCTGTGCTGGGTGAGGTGAGGTGTACTGTGCTGGGTGAGGTGTACTGTGCTGGGTGAGTTGTACTGTGCTGGGTGGGGTGTACTGTGCTGGGTGAGGTGTACTGTGCTGGGTGAGGTGAGGTGTACTGTGCTGGGTGGAGTGTACTGTGCTGGGTGAGCTGCGGTGTGCTGGATGGGTGAGGTGAGGTGTACTGTGCTGGGTGAGGTGAGGTGTACTGTGCTGGGTGAGATGATGTGTACTGTGCTGGGTGAGGTGAGGTGTACTGTGCTGGGTGAGGTGGGGTGTACTGTGCTGGGTGACGTGAGGTGTACTGTGCTCGGTGAGGTGTACTGTGCTGGGTGAGGTGAGGTGTACTGTGTGAGGTGAGGTGTACTGTGCTGGGTGAGGTGGGGTGTACTGTGCTGGGTGAGGTGAGGTGTACTGTGCTGGGTGAGGTGAGGT
The DNA here is from genome assembly GCF_905237065.1 of Salmo salar. Taxonomy (NCBI): domain Eukaryota; kingdom Metazoa; phylum Chordata; class Actinopteri; order Salmoniformes; family Salmonidae; genus Salmo; species Salmo salar. The sequence continues at coordinate 76,586,149 of NC_059452.1, read as the reverse complement.
GTACTGTGCTGGGTGAGGTGAGGTGTACTGTGCTGGGTGAGGTGAGGTGTACTGTGCTGGGTGAGGTGGGGTGTACTGTGCTAGGTGAGGTGTACTGTGCTGGGTGAGGTGAGGTGTACTGTGCTGGGTGAGGTGAGGTGTACTGTGCTGGGTGAGGTGAGGTGTACTGTGCTGGGTGAGGTGAGGTGTACTGTGCTGGGTGATGTGGGTTGTACTGTGCTGGGTGACGTGAGGTGTACTGTGCTGGGTGAGGTGAGGTGTACTGTGCTGGGTGATGTGAGGGGTACTGTGCTGGGTGAGGTGAGGTGAGGTGTGCTGTGCTGGGTGAGATGAGGTGTACTGTGCTGGGTGAGGTGAGGTGTACTGTGCTGGGTGAGGTGGTGTGTACTGTGCATGGTGAGGTGAGGTGTACTGTGCTGGGTGAGGTGAGGTGTACTGTGCTGGGTGATGTGAGGTGTACTGTGCTGGGTGATGTGATGTGTTCTGTGCTGGGTGATGTGAGGTGTACTGTGCTGGGTCAGGTGAGGTGTACTGTGCTGGGTGATGTGAGGTGTACTGTGCTGGGTGATGTGAGGTGTACTGTGCTGGGTGAGATGAGGTGTACTGTGCTGGGTGATGTGGGGTGGGGTGTACTGTGCTGGGTGAGGTGTGGTGTACTGTGCTAGGTGAGGTGCGGTGTACTGTGCTGGGTGAGGTGAGGTGTACTGTGCTGGGTGAGGTGAGGTGTACTGTGCTGGGTGAGGTGAGGTGTACTGTCCTGGGTGAGATGGGGTGTGCTGTGCTGGGTGATGTGTACTGTGCTGGGTGGGGTGAGGTGTACTGTGCTGGGTGAGGTGAGGTGTACTGTGCTGGGTGAGGTGAGGTGTACTGTGCTGGGTGAGGTGAGTTGTGCTGGGTGATGTGAGGTGTACTGTGCTGGGTGATGTGATGTGTACTGTGCTGGGTGAGATGAGGTGTACTGTGCTGGGTGAGGTGAGGTGTACTGTGCTGGGTGATGTGAGGTGTACTGTGCTGTGTGAGATGAGGTGTACTGTGCTGGGTGAGGTGTACTGTGCTGGGTGAGGTGGGGTGGGGTGTACTGTGCTGGGTGAGATGAGGTGTACTGTGCTGGGTGAGGTGAGGTGTACTGTGCTGGGTGAGGTGAGGTGTACTGTGCTGGGTGATGTGAGGTGTACCGTGCTGGGTGAGATGAGGTGTACTGTGCTGGGTGATGTAATGTGTTCTGTGCTGGGTGATGTGAGGTGTACTGTGCTGGGTGATGTGATGTGTTCTGTGCTGGGTGATGTGAGGTGTACTGTGCGAGGTGATGTGTTCTGTGCTGGGTGAGATGAGGTGTACTGTGCTGGGTGTTGTGGGGTGGGGTGTACTGTGCTGGGTGAGGTGTGGTGTACTGTGCTATGTGAGGTGCGGTGTGCTGGGTGGGGTGTACTGTGCTGGGTGAGGTGGGGTGTACTGTGCTGGGTGAGGTGAGGTGTACTGTGCTGGGTGAGGTGAGGTGTACTGTGCTGGGTGTACTGTGCTGGGTGAGGTGAGGTGTTCTGTGCTGGGTGAGATGAGGTGTACTGTGTTGGGTGGGTGAGGTGAGGTGTACTGTGCTGGGTGAGGTGAGGTGTTCTGTGCTGGTTGAGGTGAGGTGTACTGTGCTGGGTGATGTGAGGTGTACTGTGCTGGGTGATGTGAGGTGTACTGTGCTGTGTGATGTGAGGTGTACTGTGCTAGGTGATGTGAGGTGTACTGTGCTGGGTGAGATGAGGTGTACTGTGCTGGGTGAGGTGTACTGTGCTGGGTGAGGTGTACTGTGCTGGGTGAGTTGTACTGTGCTCGGTGGGGTGTACTGTGCTGGGTGAGGTGAGGTGTACAGTGCTGGGTGAGGTGTACTGTGCTGGTTGGGGCGTACTGTGCTGGGTGAGGTGAGGTGTTCTGTGCTGGGTGATGTGATGTGTACTGTGCGAGGGGAGGTGGGGTGGGGTGTACTGTGCTGGGTGATGTGAGGTGTACTGTGCTGGGTGATGTGAGGTGTACTGTGCTGGGTGAGATGAGGTGTACTGTGCTGGGTGAGATGAGGTGTACTGTGCTGGGTGATGTGAGGTGTACTGTGCTGGGTGATGTGATGTGTACTGTGCTGGGGGAGGTGGGGTGGTGTGTACTGTGCTGGGTGAGGTGAGATGTACTGTGCTGGGTGAGGTGGGGTGGGGTGTACTGTGCTGGGTGAGATGAGGTGTACTGTACTGTGCTGGGTGAGGTGTACTGTGCTGGGTGATGTGAGGTGTACTGTGCTGGGTGAGATGAGGTGTAGTGTGCTGGGTGAGGTGAGGTGTACTGTGCTGGGTGAGGTGAGGTGTACTGTGCTGGGTGATGTGAGGTGTACTGTGCTGGGTGAGATGAGGTGTACTGTGCTGGGTGAGGTGTACTGTGCTGGGTGAGGTGGGGTGGGGTGTACTGTGCTGGGTGAGATGAGATGTACTGTGCTGGGTGAGGTGAGGTGTACTGTGCTGGGTGAGGTGAGGTGTTCTGTGCTGGGTGATGTGAGGTGTACCGTGCTGGGTGAGATGAGGTGTACTGTGCTGGGTGATGTGATGTGTTCTGTGCTGGGTGATGTGAGGTGTACTGTGCTGGGTGATGTGATGTGTTCTGTGCTGGGTGATGTGAGGTGTACTGTGCGAGGTGATGTGTTCTGTGCTGGGTGAGATGAGGTGTACTGTGCTGGGTGTTGTGGGGTGGGGTGTACTGTGCTGGGTGAGGTGTGGTGTACTGTGCTATGTGAGGTGCGGTGTGCTGGGTGGGGTGTACTGTGCTGGGTGAGGTGGGGTGTACTGTGCTGAGTGAGGTGAGGTGTACTGTGCTGGGTGAGGTGAGGTGTACTGTGCTGGGTGGGGTGTACTGTGCTGGGTGAGGTGAGGTGTTCTGTGCTGGGTGAGATGAGGTGTGCTGGGTGGGTGAGGTGAGGTGTACTGTGCTGGGTGAGGTGAGGTGTTCTGTGCTGGTTGAGGTGAGGTGTACTGTGCTGGGTGATGTGAGGTGTACTGTGCTGGGTGATGTGAGGTGTACTGTGCTGGGTGATGTGAGGTGTACTGTGCTAGGTGATGTCAGGTGTACTGTGCTGGGTGAGATGAGGTGTACTGTGCTGGGTGAGGTGTACTGTGCTGGGTGAGGTGTACTGTGCTGGGTGAGTTGTACTGTGCTGGGTGGGGTGTACTGTGCTGGGTGAGGTGAGGTGTACAGTGCTGGGTGAGGTGTACTGTGCTGGTTGGGGCGTACTGTGCTGGGTGAGGTGAGGTGTTCTGTGCTGGGTGAGATGAGGTGTACTGTGCTGGGTGAGGTGGGGTGGGGTGTACTGTGCTGGGTGAGGTGAGGTGTACTGTGCTGGGTGAGGTGAGGTGTTCTGTGCTGGTTGAGGTGAGGTGTGCTGTGCTGGGTGATGTGAGGTGTACTGTGCAGGGTGATGTGAGGTGTACTGTGCAGGGTGATGTGAGGTGTACTGTTCTGGGTGAGGTGTACTGTGCTGGGTGGGGTGTACTGTGCTGGGTGAGGTGTACTGTGCTGGGTGAGGTGTACTGTGCTGGGTGGGGTGTACTGTGCTGGGTGGGGTGTACTGTGCTGGGTGAGGTGAGGTGTACTGTGCTGGGTGAGGTGTACTGTGCTGGGTGAGGTGAGGTGTACTGTGCTGGGTGATGTGAGATGTACCGTACTGGGTGAGAAGAGGTGTACTGTGCTGGGTGATGTGATGTGTTCTGTGCTGGGTGATGTGAGGTGTACTGTGCTGGGTGATGTGATGTGTTCTGTGCTGGGTGATGTGAGGTGTACTGTGCTAGGTGATGTGATGTGTTCTGTGCTGGGTGAGATGAGGTGTACTGTGCTGGGTGTTGTGGGGTGGGGTGTACTGTGCTGGGTGAGGTGTGGTGTACTGTGCTAGGTGAGGTGCGGTGTGCTGGGTGGGGTGTACTGTGCTGGGTGAGGTGGGGTGTACTGTGCTGGGTGAGGTGAGGTGTACTGTGCTGGGTGAGGTGAGGTGTACTGTGCTGGGTGAGGTGGGGTGTACTGTGCTGGGTGAGGTGTGCTGGTTGAGGTGAGGTGTACTGTGCTGGGTGATGTGAGGTGTACTGTGCAGGGTTATGTGAGGTGTACTGTGCTGGGTGAGATGAGGTGTACTGTGCTGGGTGGGGTGTACTGTGCTGGGTGAGGTGTACTGTGCTGGGTGGGGTGTACTGTGCTGGGTGAGGTGTACTGTGCTGGGTGAGGTGTACTGTGCTGGGTGAGGTGTACTGTGCTGGGTGGGGTGTACTGTGCTGGGTGGGGTGTACTGTGCTGGGTGGGGTGTACTGTGCTGGGTGAGTTGTACTGTGCTGGGTGGGGTGTACTGTGCTGGGTGAGGTGTACTGTGCTGGGTGAGGTGTGCTGGGTGAGGTGTACTGTGCTGGGTGAGGTGTACGGTGCTGGGTGAGTTGTACTGTGCTGGGTGGGGTGTACTGTGCTGGGTTAGGTGTACTGTGCTGGGTGAGGTGTACTGTGCTGGGTGAGGTGGGGTGTACTGTGCTGGGTGAGGTGTACTGTGCTGGGTGAGGTGGGGTGTACTGTGCTGGGTGAGGTGTACTGTGCTCCATGTCTTCTCCTCCTCTCCATGTCTTCTCCTCCTTCTCTCCTCTCCACATCTTCTCCTCCTCCTCTCCTCTCCATGTCTTCTCCTCCTCCTCTCCTCTCCACATCTTCTCCTCCTCCTCTCCTCTCCATGTCTTCTCCTCTTCTTCTCCTCTCCACATCTTCTCTCGCTCCATAAAGGCGTTGTGGGCAGGAGCAGATTTACGACCCACCCCGACCTCTCTCCCTCCCCCTCTCCCCCCTCCCTCCCCCTCTCCCCCTTCCCCTCCCTCCCTCTCTCCCCCTCTCTCCCTTCCCCTCCCTCCCTCTCTCCCTTCCCCTCCCTCCCCCTTACCCCCTCTCTCCCTTCCCCTCCCTCCCTCTCTCCCTTCCCCTCCCTCCCTCTCTCCCTTCCCCTCCCTCCATCTCTCCCTTCCCCTCCCTCCCTCCCTCCCTCCCTCCCTCCCTCCCTCCCTCCCTCCCTCCCTCCCTCCCTCCTCCCTCCCTCCCTCTCTCTCTCCCTCTCTCCCACTCTCTCCCTCTCTCACCCTTCCTCTCCCTCCCTCCCGCTCTCCCTTTCCCTCCCTCCTGCTCTCCCCCTCCCTTCCCCTCTCCCCTCCCTTCCCCTCTTCTCCTCCCTCCCTCTTGCTCTCCCCCTCCCCCCTCTCCTCCTCCCTCCCTCCCTCCCTTAGGAAAAGTGCTTTCTGTCTGATGCATGTCTGGGTCTGCCTCAGACCACTCCTCTCTGTCTCTGTCTCTCTCCATACATTTTCCCAGTCTTTCTCTTTCCCCCCCCTTGTTCTCTCTCTTTCTCTACACCACAGGGACTGACTGAGTTTGGTCACTGAACGTTTCATCTGTGTGTTTAGGTCAAGCTTTCCTTCAATACCCAGGCACTAGTGTCTTTTTTAAATCACACATACTGTCGTGGCCAAAAGGTTTGAGAATGACACAAATATACATTTTCACAACGTTTGCTGCTTCAGTGTCTTTAGATATTTTTGTCAGATGTTACTATGGAATACTGAAGTAGAATTACAAGCATTTCAAAAGTGTCAAAGGCTTTTATTGACAATTACATGAAGTTGATGCAAAGAGTCAATATTTGCAGTGTTGACCCTTCTTTTTCAAGACCTCTGCAATCCGCCCTGGCATGCTGTCAATTAACTTCTGGGCCACATCCTGACTGATGGCAGCCCATTCTTGCATAATCAATGTTTGGAGTTTGTCAGAATTTGTGGGTTTTTGTTTGTCCACCTGCCTCTGGAGGATTGACCACAAGTTCTCAATGGGAACTGGGGAGTTTCCTGGCCATGGACCCAAAATATCGATGTTTTGTTCCCCGAGCTACTTTGTTATCACTTTTGCCTTATGGCAAGGTGCTCCATCATGCCGGAAAAGGCATTGTTCGTCACCAAACTGTTCCTGGATGGTTGGGAGAAGTTGCTCTCAGGGGATGTGTTGGTACCATTCTTAATTCATGGCTGTGTTCTTAGGCAAAATTGTGAGTGAGCCCACTCCCTTGGCTGAGAAGCAACCCCACACATGAATGGTCTCAGGATGCTTTACTGTTGGCATGACACAGGACTGATGGTAGCACTCCCCTTGTCTTCTCTGGACCAGCTTTTTTCCTGGTGCCCCAAACAATCGGAAAGGGGATTCATCAGAGAAAATGACTTTACCCCAGTTCTCAGCAGTCCAATCCCTGTACCTTTTGCAGAATATCAGTCTATCCCTGATGTTTTTCCTGGAGAGAAGTGGCTTCTTTGCTGCCCTTCTTGATACCAGGCCATCCTCCAAAAGTCTTTGCCTCACTGTGCGTGCAGATGCACTCACACCTGCCTGCTGCCATTCCTGAGCAAGCTCTGTACTGGTGGTGCCCCGATCCTGCAGCTGAATCAACTTTGGGAGACGGTCCTGGCGCTTGCTGGACTTTCTTGGGTGCCCTGAAGCCTTCTTCACAACAATTGAACCGCTCTCCTTGAAGTTCTTGATGATCTGATAAATGGTGGATTTAGGTGCAATCTTACTGGCAGCAATATCCTTGCCCTTTTTGTGCAAACAATGATGACGGCACGTGTTTCCTTCCAGGTAACAATGATTGACAGAGGAAGAACAATGATTCCAAGCACCACCCTCCTTTTGAAGCTTCCAGTCTGGGATTCGAACTCAATCAGCATGACAGAGTGATCTCCAGCCTTGTCCTCGTCAACACTCACACCTGTGTTAACGAAAGAATCACTGACATGATGTCAGCTGGTCCTTTTGTGGCAGGGCTGAAATGCAGTGGAAATGTTTTTGGGGGATTCAGTTAATTTGCATGGCAAAGAGGGACTTTGCAATTAATTGCAATTCATCTGATCCCTCTTCATAACATTCTGGAGTATATGCAAATTGCCATCATACAAACTGAGGCAGCAGACTTTGTGAAAATTAATATTTGTGTCATTCTCAAACCTTTTGGCCACGACTGTACACAAGAGATTAGGAAAAAATGCTTGAATGCGCATATGTATGTGTGTGCATGCACCTACACGGTTGAGACGTATGTGAGTGTATATGCATGAGAGTAATGTGTGTGTACACCAGAAAGAGAACAGTCTGTCTGTGGAGAGGCCTCTTCACTTTGTTTTCAACTAGAAGCCAATGGCCTTCCCAGATGTCAGGGCAGCTGCCTCACCTTCAGCTGGAGGAGGAGAGAGAGGTAGAAGGAGAGGAGGAAAAGACTCAGCCATGTCACGCTCCAGTGGCAGAGGTCTCCTTCACACTGCTAGCGGACTGGCGGCAGACGCACATACACACAGTCACACCCACGCACAGAAAAGTACACCATTCATAACAGCACCAAAATAGGTTTTCATTTATACATTGCATTTACCTAGAGCTGGCATCAATAGACCAGTGTTTCTGGAAGTCAAGTCACATGATACATCTGTAGACCCCGCCCTCTGGTGTTTTGGAAAAGACCCATGCGTTGCCATGGCATCTGAACACCTGCTTTCCCCTGTGTGATTGTACTTTTCCACCTGCTTGGGGAAAAAGGCCTCTTACACCCCTCCCCCCCCAAAAAAGGTTTCCATGCCAATGTGATTTAACTGTGTTTTTCCCTGTTCGCGATGGCTGGGCTGCCCCTCTCTGCCAATGGTTCCAACAGGAAATCAATGAGTGTACTTTTTGAGAGTTGGAGAAATGGGGACAAGGTGTGTGTGTGTGTGTGTGTGTGTGTGTGTGTGGATGGTGGATTCCTCCCTTGTGGGGGCTGCTCGGGGATGAGAGAAGAGAGGAGGTTAGGCAGGAAGCGGGAGCTGGGGTGTGACCAGAATGAGTATGACTGCAGCTGTGGAGCCTGCCAGCGGACAAATGGAGGACCTGTGCAAAGAGGAGGAGGAGGGGGGGGGGGAGACTCGCTGGGCTAGAGGGGCTGTCATACTGTAGACTCTGTCTGGGCCTGGAGTGGACTGTCTATGGATGGTTCTGAGATACGGTATTTTCCCAGGGGCTAGGAGCTAAAGCACAGTGACCTTACACCTGACCCATGACTCCTTATGAGGCCCTGGGCGTACAATTAGTCTTCAATCATAACACACACAACCAGACCACTAATACAGGCCTGTACAGAATACATGCTTAGGGGATTGACAGGTTGACTTAGTTCATGTGTGTTTGGTAAGTCTTTGAGTCGTGGGGGGTTGTACTTCAACACTAAGGCACGGTAAACAACTCTGTTACTCTACTTAACGTGCCGTTTTGTCTTCATACGCCCCTCTGCCAGAAGATCTTCTCTCGTGCAGCAGATACCTTGTTGTATTCAGAGGTGGTGGTGGTCTTGTGTGGTCAGGTAGGCTATTCCTGGTTGTGACTACAGCCATCACAGACTACTACTCTACTCACACAGTCATCTGTGAGTGTTCCTCTGGCACGTACTTTACTAGTGTCTCTCCTAAAGGCCCTTGGCATGGGCTACTGGGCGGACACCGTGCAGGCGGTGTGCCCATCCTCAGACAGACAGTCCCTCTGTGTTCCCCTGGCATGGCCTGGCAGCATGCCCCTGCAGGGCGGCTTGCAGCAGTGGGCACTAGCCAGTAGGCAGACAGAAAGTCACTATGGGCAGTAGGCTCTGGGCACAGTGGGCAGTGGACACCCAGGCAGGCAGGGGAGAGTGGGATATCTCACACTTACATAGAGGTTAGATTACTCTGCTGTACTCATGGAAGGAGAGAGAAAGAGAGTGGGAGAAAGAGTGAGAGACACAGAGAGAGACAGAGAGACACAGAGAGAGACACAGAGAGAGAGAGAGAGACAGAGAGAGGCTTCAGAGGCCAATCAGCACACATGAACCCTGGTCAGCTGTTGTGGGTGGTATGTATGTGTGTGGGGGGTTGACCAAAAGTTCTCTGACATTCTGACTCAGATGTCTTCCACTCAGCATTACACACACACACTTCCCAGAACTCTCCACTGTACTCAGCCTCCTGGCCTTGAAGGAATTTGGACTATAAACGGAACTCAAAACATACTAGGATGAAGAAACGTGTATACTGTGACTCAACAACATGATCACGAATGCTTTGTCTATACTCAAATAAAACGACTAGAAATGATTTGACTGACGTTTGTTCACTCCACTCACAGACGGTCCGTTCACGGGGATCCCTCCCACTTACGGTTATGATGCAGACCGTGCGGAGGAGCAGAGGCGCCACCATGACATCCTGCCGTACATCGACGACTCGCCCTCCTCCTCGCCACACCTCAGCTCCAAGAGCCGCAGCAGCCGAGACACCCTCTCCTCTGGATCCCTCGAGTCCTCCAAGTCGGTGAGTGTGCCCCTTCCCACTTCAATTAAGTCTACCACAAAGGTCATCTCCCACTCATTCCAGAAAGCTCCCTCATATCAAACAGGGAATTCTTTCCCAGTCTATAGAGTACCACAGTATGAGTCACAATACCCATAAAACCTAGCGGTCAAACAGGGAAATGGTTCCAATCATTGTTCCACCGGTTCATTTTTCCCATAGGGGATTTTTAGAAACACTTAAAATAAGGGCTGTGTTTCGTGTAGGCTTACCCTCAATATATTCGCCTGTATTTAACCTCCCAAGATGAAATGCTAATTAGCTGCTAATGTGGCTATCATAAAGAACTACAAAACCCATGGTGATCTGGACAAGACAGCCCAATCTCTGGATTAACTATCTAATGTTAGCTAAATGTAGTCATGAATAAATTGGCTACATTTCTTTAAATGGACAATTCTGCGAACTGTCTTGTGCAAGTTTTAAAATGACACAAGAGGTGCTCGCAGGGATTTGTAGTTTTGCATGATGTCTACATTGACGCTAATTAGCATTTTCAAATCTGAGAGTAAATAGAGCTGAATATATTGATAAAAGTCACCTTGTCCGAGAGAGATTTACATGGTTGTCACAACAGTCTAAGCATAAACGCTGCCCTTATTTTAAGTGTTTCTAAAATCCCCTATGAGGAAAATGAATGGTGTGAAAAACGATTGGAACCATTTCCCTGTTTGACCGCTAGGTTTTATGGGTATTATGTCACCTCCACTGTGGGACTCTATACTATCAGCCTCTGGCCCTCCCTCACGGCCTCAACCATGAAGAGACATAAACACTTATCTCTGAGGCACGTCACCTTACCATCTGTAAGCTTATTATCTTCATCAGTTAGCTGTATTACCTAAGTTATATTGCGGTTTTTGTGATGTGATTAAACTTGTGATAGGTGTGTGTGTACACCTCACTGTTCAGGTGAGCCTGGTGCAGTGTGAGTATGTGTCGTGCTAAACACACCGTGCTGCAGTCAGTCTCTCGCTCTCTCCCCTGAAGGAAGTAGTCACATCAATGGTCATAAAGGAAGGCCTATGACCCGCCCCCAGTCTCGCCTCAGTGGCAGAGAGAGCGCTTGTCAAATTGATTGATGGTTGAATCTTCTAATAAATGACGAGTCCCTGGGCTGCACCCAACCTCTGACCTTTTGGGTTTGTCTCGCTCATTGGTTTTAATAAGCGCGCACGCACGCACGCACGCACGCACACACGCACGCACACGCACACACACACACACACACACACACACACACACACACACACACACACACACACACACTCTTTCTCTCTCCCTCTCTCGCTCTCACTGTCCACAAAGAGTGATGGATTTGTTATACAATAGCAGGGATTGAGTGAACATTGATGCGGGGACTCTGTGCAGGTGTTTGATGGGGTTGAGGTCAGGGTTGAGGTCAGGGCTCTGTGCAGGTCAGTCAACTTCTTCCACACCGATCTCAATAAACCATTTCTTTATGGACCTCACTTTGTGCACAGGGGCATTGTCATGCTGAAGCAGGATAGTGCCTTCCCAAACAGTTGCCACAATGTTGGAAGCACAGAATCGTCTAGAATGTCATTGTATGCTGTAGCGTTACATTTTCCCTTCACTGGAACTAAGGGGCCCGAACCATGAAAAACAGCCCCAGACCATTATTCCTCCTCCACCAAACTTTACAGTTGGCACTATGCATTGGGGCAGGTAGTGTTCTCCTGGCATCCGCCAAACCCAGATTCGTCCGTCGGACTGCCAGATGGTGAAGCGTGATTCATCTCGTGTCCACTGCTCCAGAGTCCAATGGCAGCGGCAAGTTTTACACCACTCCAGCCGACGCTTGGCATTGCGCATGGTGATCTTAGGCTTGCAACCTATGACGGTGATTGTATGGCTGTGTGCTCAATGTTATACACCTGTCAGCAACTGGTGTGGCTGAAATAGCCTAATACGCTAATTTGAAAGGGTGTCCACATACTTTTATATATATAGTGCATTCGGAAAGTATTCAGACCCCTTGACTTTTTCCATATTTTGTTGCGTTACAGCCGTATTCTAAACAAATCCTCATCAGTCTACACACAATACCCCATAATGACAAGGCGAAAACAGTTGTAATTTGTTTTGCAAATGTATTACAAATACGTAAGTATTCAGACCCTTTTGAGACTCGAAATTGTGCTCAGGTGCATCCTGTTTCCATTGATCATCCTTGAGATGTTTCTACAACTTGATTGGAGACCACCAGTGGTAAATTCAATTGATTGGACACAATTTTTTATATTTTATTTAAACTTTATTTAACTAGGCAAGTCAGTTAAGAACAAATTCTTATTTACAATGACAGCCTTCCCTGGCCAAACCCTCCCCTAACCCGGACAACGTTGGGACAATTGTGCGCCGCCCTATGGGACTCCCGATCACGGCCGGTTGTGATACAGCCCGGGATCGAACCATGGTCTGTAGTGATGCCTCTAGCACTGAGATGCAGTGCCTTAGACCACTGCGCCACTCGGTAGCCCTTTATAAAATGATTTGGAAAGGCACACACCTGTCTATATAAGGTCCCACAGTTGACAGTGCATGTCAGAGCAAAAACCAAGCCATGAGGTTGAAGGAATTGTCCATAGAGCTCAGTGACAGGATTGTGTCGAGGTACAGATCTGAGGAAGTGTACCAAAAAAATGTCTGCAGCATTGAAGGTCCCCAACAACACAGTGGCCTCCATCATTCTTAAATGGAAGAAGTTTGGAACCACCAAGACTCTTCTTCGAGCTGGCCACCCGGCCAAACTGAGCAATCGGGGGAGAAGGGCCTTGGTCAGGGAGGTGACCAAGAACCTGATGGTCACTCTGACGGAGCTCCAGAGTTCCTCTGTGGAGATGGGAGAACCTTCCAGAAGGACAACCATCTCTGCAGCACTCCACCAATCAGGCCTTTATGGTAGAGTGGCCAGACGGAAGCCACTCCTCAGTAAAAGGTACATGACAGCCTGCTTGGAGTTTGCCAAAAGGCACCTAAAGTACTCTCAGACCATGAGAAACAAGATTCTCTGGTCTGATGAAACCAAGATTGAACTCTTTGGCCTGAATGCCATGTGTCACATCTGGAGGAAACCTGGCACCATCCCTACGGTGAAGCATGGTGGTGGCAGCATCATGGGACCTATTTCAGCTACACCCGTTTCTGACAGGTTCCCCCAGAATCCTCCGCTACCATGAGGCCATTCCTGAGTGATCACATCACCCCTGAGGCAACGCCTGGAAAAAGGTCACTCTCATGTCTGTGGGCCCCGCCAACTCTTCTGAAGGGTTAAGATTCTCCTCAAGGCTGTTAAATGTCTTTAACGAGTCCCCACTACCTGCCAATTGTTTTTTGCCTGACACAAAATGAATTACATTTTTGTTGCCTGACTAAAAATTATTCAAAACGAAAGTCATCATGGGATGCAGTGTGGCAGATGTCAACACAGAGACGTAGAATAACTAGATAGACTAACCATCAGGCCCCTGTAGCATATCTCTCTGTCAATGCCTAGTCAGTCGGTCTCTCTTGAAATGGAAAGTATTACAGTACAATAACTCACTCCTGTACAGAACAAGATAATTCAGAGATGTTTATATTTCGTATTACACCAGAGTGTTTCGTTAATAAATACTTCAGGGACGATGGTGATTTTCAGAGAAAATATGAGAAATGAAAGTGAACAGGGCTATTATAAAAGGAGATGCCCACACTGCCTCCTATCTGGCTTTGAACCTTATGGAAACTGACGTCTCGCTACCATGGGAAACTGAGAGAAGAGAATAAATGTTATTTCAATGTTGCTGCGTTTCTCTCAATGTCCTCAGTTGTTAGGCTTACTCATATGATAATAACTGTTAGTATATATTATGGTGTATTTCCAGTGAGCAATTAGCTTGAGACCTACTTAAATAAATCAGTAGTGATGATGAATCCATGCTATTAGCACCACTGCTAGTTGTGTATTTAGGATGTATTCAGTGATTGAGAAATGAAGTGAAGGTACACAAAGTTACTGTGGACTGACTTTGGGTGGGTGCTTTCCTTATGATTGACCTACTACTTACACACACACACACACACAAACACACACACATACACACGCACACACACGCACACACACACACACACACACACACACACACACACACACACACACACACACACATACACACACACACGCGCACACACAAACGCACATACACACACACGCGCACACACACGCACACACACACAAATGCACACACACACGCACACACACACACACAAACGCACACACACACACACACACACACACACACACACAAACGCACACGCGCACACACACGCACACACACACACAAACGCACACACACACAAATGCACACACACGCACACACAAACACACACGCGCACACATACACACACACAAACACACACACACACACGCACACATACACACACCAGACACACCCAACTCTTTTAGTTGTGTGTACAGTAAGTACCTACTTTAAGGGAGTGGCTGCTGTTGTTAGCATAATCAGCTGAGCTATAGGCCCAGCCCTAGACCCCCTCTGTCTTGGCTGTCTGCACACTGAGAGGGGCTCATTAGTTGTTGCCGTGACAATGAATAAAATATGTTATTATGGAGATGTGATGGGCCCTCCCGAGGTGAGGAGGAGTGTCTGGGCCTGAGCAGTGAATGAATAAACACTCGTTGTTTTCCCTCCTTACTCAACTCCACAATGGAAACGTGGGCTGGCTGAGCCCATTATAACTCGAGAAGGTTTCACAAAATGTTCTCCTCACTCATTTTTATTTATAGAGATTCTCTGGTACTTTTGTATACTTTTTAGCCAGTGGTTTTAAAAGTGGTGCTCACGAGCCAAAAGTGGTCCCCGAAAATTACGTACTACGTCACACATGTACAGATACACTATATATACAAAAGTATGTGGACACCCCTTCAAATTAGTGGATTCGGCTATTTCAGCCAAACCCGTTGTTGACAGGTGGATAAAATCAAGGACAGGGCCATGCAATCTCCATAGAGAAATATTGACCGTTGATTCCACCTTTCCAACAAGTCAGTTTGTCAAATTTCTGACCTGCTAGAGCTGCCCCAGTCAACTGTAAGTGCTGTTATTGTGAAGTGGAAACGTCTAGGAGCAACAACGGCTCAGCCGCGTAGTGGTAGGCCACACAAGCTCACAGAACGGGACCGCTGAAGCACGTAGAGCGTAAAAATCGTCTCAACACTCACTACCGAGTTCCAAACTACCTCTGGAAGCAACGTCAGCACAAGAACTGTTAGTCAGGAGCTTCATGAAATGGGTTTCCATGGCCGAGCAGCAGCACACAAGCCTAAGATCACCATGTGCAATGCCAAGCACCGGCTGGAGTGGTGTAAAGCCGCCATTGGACTCTGGAGCAGTGGAAACGCGTTTTCTGGAGTGATGAATCACGCTTCACCATCTCGCAGTCCGACAGACGAATCAGTGTTTGGCGGATGCCAGGAGAGCACTACCTGTCCCAATGCATAGTGCCAACTGTAAAGTTTGGTGGAGGAGGAATAATGGTCTGGGGCTGTTTTTCATGGTTCGGGCTAGGTCCCTTAGTTCCTGTGAAGGGAAATCTTAACGCTACAGCATACAATGACATTCTCGACGATTCTGTGCTTCCAACTTTGTTGCAACAGTTTGGTCATACATCTGTTCTCAGTCATGTAGGTGGTCCAAACACCCAAAGCGTGCATACTCTTGTCAAATAAAATGCTTTAAATGATCTTCTCTTTTAACACTCTTGTCAAGTATGGAAGCAGAAAAGGCCTGTTGTATAAAAGCCAGAGAAACAGATCCAATCACAGCACAG